>NC_062242.1:0-25000 GCF_905475465.1 Pieris napi | reverse complement strand
TATATTTATTCTCGGCCTTTGGTAGGGCTGTACGGTGCCGGGCGAGTGTTTAAACCGTACATAGTGGGCACAGTTGAGATTCTATAGTGTGCAGTGGGCACCCAACTATATCGATACTCCTGTGTGAGGATGGCAATTACAAGTGGTTAAGTAATTCAACATTCCTTTTTAAGGGCCTCATAGCCAAGCGGCTTTGTATGTGACCGTGGTGGGTGTGAGGTTCCGGGTTCGATTCCCGGTCCGAGTGTAAATTTATATTTATTCTCGGCCTTTGGTAGGGCTGTACGGTGCCGGGCGAGTGTTTAAACCGTACATAGTGGGCACAGTTGAGATTCTATAGTGTGCAGTGGGCACCCAACTATATCGATACTCCTGTGTGAGGATGGCAATTACAAGTGGTTAAGTAATTCAACATTCCTTTTAAGGGCCTCATAGCCAAGCGGCTTTGTATGTGACCGTGGTGGGTGTGAGGTTCCGGGTTCGATTCCCGGTCCGAGTGTAAATTTATATTTATTCTCGGCCTTTGGTAGGGCTGTACGGTGCCGGGCGAGTGTTTAAACCGTACATAGTGGGCACAGTTGAGATTCTATAGTGTGCAGTGGGCACCCAACTATATCGATACTCCTGTGTAGGCTTAGAACGTAGCAATACGCTCTAGGCCGAGGGTGGCAATTACAAGTGGTTAAGTAATTGGACATTCCTTTTTAAGGGCCTCATAGCCAAGCGGCTTTGTATGTGACCGTGGTGGGTGTGAGGTTCCGGGTTCGATTCCCGGTCCGAGTGTAAATTTATATTTATTCTCGGCCTTTGGTAGGGCTGTACGGTGCCGGGCGAGTGTTTAAACCGTACATAGTGGGCACAGTTGAGATTCTATAGTGTGCAGTGGGCACCCAACTATATCGATACTCCTGTGTGAGGATGGCAATTACAAGTGGTTAAGTAATTCAACATTCCTTTTTAAGGGCCTCATAGCCAAACGGCTTTGTATGTGACCGTGGTGGGTGTGAGGTTCCGGGTTCGATTCCCGGTCCGAGTGTAAATTTATATTTATTCTCGGCCTTTGGTAGGGCTGTACGGTGCCGGGCGAGTGTTTAAACCGTACATAGTGGGCACGGTTGAGTTTCTATAGTGTGCAGTGGGCACCCAACTATATTGAGACTCCTGTGTAGGCTTAGAACGTAGAAATACGCTCTAGGCCGAGGGTGGCAATTACAAGTGGTTAAGTAATTGGACATTCCTTTTAAAGGGCCTCATAGCCAAGCGGCTTTGTATGTGACCGTGGTGGGTGTGAGGTTCCGGGTTCGATTCCCGGTCCGAGTGTAAATTTATATTTATTCTCGGCCTTTGGTAGGGCTGTACGGTGCCGGGCGAGTGTTTAAACCGTACATAGTGGGCACAGTTGAGATTCTATAGTGTGCAGTGGGCACCCAACTATATCGATACTCCTGTGTGAGGATGGCAATTACAAGTGGTTAAGTAATTCAACATTCCTTTTTAAAGGGCCTCATAGCCAAGCGGCTTTGTATGTGACCGTGGTGGGTGTGAGGTTCCGGGTTCGATTCCCGGTCCGAGTGTAAATTTATATTTATTCTCGGCCTTTGGTAGGGCTGTACGGTGCCGGGCGAGTGTTTAAACCGTACATAGTGGGCACAGTTGAGATTCTATAGTGTGCAGTGGGCACCCAACTATATCGATACTCCTGTGTAGGCTTAGAACGTAGCAATACGCTCTAGGCCGAGGGTGGCAATTACAAGTGGTTAAGTAATTGGACATTCCTTTTTTTCTCGGCCTTTGGTAGGGCTGTACGGTGCCGGGCGAGTGTTTAAACCGTACAAAGTGGGCACAGTTGAGATTCTATAGTGTGCAGTGGGCACCCAACTATATCGATACTCCTGTGTAGGCTTAGAACGTAGCAATACGCTCTAGGCCGAGGGTGGCAATTACAAGTGGTTAAGTAATTGGACATTCCTTTTTTAAAGGGCCTCATAGCCAAGCGGCTTTGTATGTGACCGTGGTGGGTGTGAGGTTCCGGGTTCGATTCCCGGTCCGAGTGTAAATTTATATTTATTCTCGGCCTTTGGTAGGGCTGTACGGTGCCGGGCGAGTGTTTAAACCGTACATAGTGGGCACAGTTGAGATTCTATAGTGTGCAGTGGGCACCCAACTATATCGATACTCCTGTGTAGGCTTAGAACGTAGCAATACGCTCTAGGCCGAGGGTGGCAATTACAAGTGGTTAAGTAATTGGACATTCCTTTTTAAAGGGCCTCATAGCCAAGCGGCTTTGTATGTGACCGTGGTGGGTGTGAGGTTCCGGGTTCGATTCCCGGTCCGAGTGTAAATTTATATTTATTCTCGGCCTTTGGTAGGGCTGTACGGTGCCGGGCGAGTGTTTAAACCGTACATAGTGGGCACAGTTGAGATTCTATAGTGTGCAGTGGGCACCCAACTATATCGATACTCCTGTGTGAGGATGGCAATTACAAGTGGTTAAGTAATTCAACATTCCTTTTTAAGGGCCTCATAGCCAAGCGGCTTTGTATGTGACCGTGGTGGGTGTGAGGTTCCGGGTTCGATTCCCGGTCCGAGTGTAAATTTATATTTATTCTCGGCCTTTGGTAGGGCTGTACGGTGCCGGGCGAGTGCTTAAACCGTACATAGTGGGCACAGTTGAGATTCTATAGTGTGCAGTGGGCACCCAACTATATCGATACTCCTGTGTAGGCTTAGAACGTAGCAATACGCTCTAGGCCGAGGGTGGCAATTACAAGTGGTTAGTAATTGGACATTCCTTTTTAAAGGGCCTCATAGCCAAGCGGCTTTGTATGTGACCGTGGTGGGTGTGAGGTTCCGGGTTCGATTCCCGGTCCGAGTGTAAATTTATATTTATTCTCGGCCTTTGGTAGGGCTGTACGGTGCCGGGCGAGTGTTTAAACCGTACATAGTGGGCACAGTTGAGATTCTATAGTGTGCAGTGGGCACCCAACTATATCGATACTCCTGTGTAGGCTTAGAACGTAGCAATACGCTCTAGGCCGAGGGTGGCAATTACAAGTGGTTAAGTAATTGGACATTCCTTTTTAAGGGCCTCATAGCCAAGCGGCTTTGTATGTGACCGTGGTGGGTGTGAGGTTCCGGGTTCGATTCCCGGTCCGAGTGTAAATTTATATTTATTCTCGGCCTTTGGTAGGGCTGTACGGTGCCGGGCGAGTGTTTAAACCGTACATAGTGGGCACAGTTGAGATTCTATAGTGTGCAGTGGGCACCCAACTATATCGATACTCCTGTGTAGGCTTAGAACGTAGCAATACGCTCTAGGCCGAGGGTGGCAATTACAAGTGGTTAAGTAATTGGACATTCCTTTTTTAAGGGCCTCATAGCCAAGCGGCTTTGTATGTGACCGTGGTGGGTGTGAGGTTCCGGGTTCGATTCCCGGTCCGAGTGTAAATTTATATTTATTCTCGGCCTTTGGTAGGGCTGTACGGTGCCGGGCGAGTGTTTAAACCGTACATAGTGGGCACAGTTGAGATTCTATAGTGTGCAGTGGGCACCCAACTATATCGATACTCCTGTGTGAGGATGGCAATTACAAGTGGTTAAGTAATTCAACATTCCTTTTTAAGGGCCTCATAGCCAAGCGGCTTTGTATGTGACCGTGGTGGGTGTGAGGTTCCGGGTTCGATTCCCGGTCCGAGTGTAAATTTATATTTATTCTCGGCCTTTGGTAGGGCTGTACGGTGCCGGGCGAGTGTTTAAACCGTACATAGTGGGCACAGTTGAGATTCTATAGTGTGCAGTGGGCACCCAACTATATCGATACTCCTGTGTGAGGATGGCAATTACAAGTGGTTAAGTAATTCAACATTCCTTTAAGGGCCTCATAGCCAAGCGGCTTTGTATGTGACCGTGGTGGGTGTGAGGTTCCGGGTTCGATTCCCGGTCCGAGTGTAAATTTATATTTATTCTCGGCCTTTGGTAGGGCTGTACGGTGCCGGGCGAGTGTTTAAACCGTACATAGTGGGCACAGTTGAGATTCTATAGTGTGCAGTGGGCACCCAACTATATCGATACTCCTGTGTAGGCTTAGAACGTAGCAATACGCTCTAGGCCGAGGGTGGCAATTACAAGTGGTTAAGTAATTGGACATTCCTTTTTTAGTACGCGTCGAGCTGTCGTAGCGGCAACTGCGTTTTCGTTCGCTCCGCGGCTATAAAAATCCTATGTGGGATTTTTGTGTCTGATAATTTTGTGAATGGTTTCATAAGATTCAGGAATTAATACTGATCATTTTGATGTGTGTGTGAACCTTGTAAGTTATAAACATTAATAACTACAAGGCATAAGTGAGTGGGAAATTGACCCGGTGTGTTTGTGTTGTTTTTGTCGTGACGACGTATAAGTTTTTAGAACTTATTCTATGTGTTGGATTGCAGTGACTATGTGAGTACTTTTATTTTTAAAATCGGCTCACAGAGTTGGCTAAAAAATTACTTTTAGTTTTGAGGTGGTTTTTAAACCATATTATTTCGGAGGGTGGTCTGATGACCTAGAAGAGATAACCATCGCCTTCGTCTCAATAAGGCGGTTTGATTGGTATCAACATAGTCTGGTTTGGAGCAGGGAGGGCTGAGATATTGATGTTAGCATCATTCATCATTTATGTTACAATATACGACGCCATCTTGTCGTAAATTTGGTGTCAAGTGAGGCGCTGTGACGCGTCGGTGTTGGCGGACGTCTCTCACACCGCAGTGAGTGAACGTGGAAGATTTACACCGAAGTGGATTAAGACATTATATTTAATTTTAAGTCTAATTTTAATTTTAATTTTAATTTTAATTTTAATTTTAATTTTAATTTTAATTTTAATTTTAATTTTAATTTTGATTTTGATTTTAAGTTAGAGTTAATCTTTATTTAATTTAGTTTTGTGTGGTGTATTATATTATTTATATTATTTCATTGTATTCATCCATTTCATACATGCATCTTCATTGATGAGGAGGATTATGGGGAGGTTTCCGTCGTCGTCCGATAGTGACGACGATGTGCCTATTGGCACTTGTTTTAGAAAGCGGGGTCATGCTAAGAGCCCAGGGCGGGATGGGAAGGGAAGTTCTTCTCCATCTTCTCCACCTGCCAAGGGTAAGCCACCAAAAAAGGCGGCTTCTCATGTGGTGGGTTTGGAGGTGGCGCAGAGTGAGTTGCGGGATCTTGAGGCCTGGCCTCTCCCTGGAGAGGAAAAGCGTGGTGCTGGGGGCCATTTACAGGATGGGGCCTCAGCAAGCTCAGTGAAGGCTCCGGACGGGCCCCTCTCATCATGGGAGGATTACGAGGACGCAGTGGTTCTCTTGGGGGTTCCTGAGATCAAGGAGAAGTCGGCTGCCCGGGTTCACCAAATCATAGAGATTGCGGTGAAGTCGGGCAACCTTAAAGGTAAGTTTGTGCGCGACCTAAAGGTTGCGGCGAAAGATATGGGCGAGATGGTGGAGGATCTCGCCGACAGATGCCTCAGGGGGGATGAGGATAGGCGTCTCCAAAGAGACAATGTTCGCCTGAGGGCCCAGGTAAAAGACCTGGGTCTGGAGCTTGCGGCCCTTAGGAGGGATTTTAATGAACGCACTGCGCACTTTGCGCAGGCAAAGGGACACTCCGTGTCGGTGGAGGGTCCCTCCACTCCAGATGCCCTCCGTCAAATGATGGAGGGGCTTTTGGACGGGGTGAGGGAGAATCTTATGGGGGATGTGATGCGGGCTGTTGGGGGCATGTTGGATGCCAAGCTTGCGGGGATTGGGGACAGGCTCCTCCCTGAGCCTGTGCTGCGTCCTCCGCTGGCGGCATCGGCCCGTAGTCAGAACCCCGAGCGTTTTGTAGAGAGGGGGGGCCCGGGGGCCCCGAATTTAACGGGGCCCCAGGGCTCAAGGACCCGTGAGGGTTCATTGGGGGGTCGGGGCACGGTGGCTCCGAATGTGGTGGGGACCCAGGGCCCCGAAGTTTTTGAGGGGAGCAGAGTCCCGGAGGCCCCAGGTCTTTTGGGGCCCCAGGGCTCTGGGGGTCCTGGTGACGGAAGCTGGGCGACCGTCACCAAAAAAAAGAAGAAGGGAAAAGGAAAGGGGAAGAAGAGTGGTTCTCCCGCTGCGCCGGTCCTTCCCCCTGTGAGTGGGGGAAGTGGCCGTGTGGGCCAGGCACAGGACCATGGAGTGGGTCACGGCGCAGGGCCCTCGGCTGGGCGGTCTGTCAGGGTGCAGCCTTCGCTCACTCCGCCGAAAACTTCCGCAGTGGTCATCACATTGCGGAGGGAGGCGGTGGAGCGGGGGGTGACGTATGCCGACGTGTTAACCAAGGCCAGAAATGGTATTAGCCTGGCTGAGATTGGTATCGCAAGTATCAGCATCCGGCTAACAGCAACGGGAGCTCGGATGCTGGAGGTGCCGGGGGTTGACAGGGAGGAGAAGGCTGATGCCCTGGCGGCTAGGCTTCGTGTGGTGCTGTCGGAGGAAGCCTTGGTGGGGAGGCCCGTCAAATGTGCGGACCTCCTTATTCGGGACCTCGACGACAGCATCACTGAGAGGGATGTGACGGAGGCGGTGGCTGCCATGGGTGGGTGCCTGGCTGAAGCGATCAAGCCAGGTAAGATTTGGAGGCGTGGGATACGGGGCTTGGGGGAGATGTTCCTCCTGTGTCCGGTCGCCGCCGCCGAGAAAGTGTGCCAAGGAAAGCTCCTCATTGGGTGGAGCTCCTGTCGGGTTGAAATCCGAGAGGATCGCCCTTTGAGGTGCTTTAAGTGCCAGGAGTTTGGTCACGTGCGGGTCACCTGTACCTCGGCGGTGGACATGGCGGAGGCGTGCTTTAGATGTGGGGTTGTAGGTCACAAGGCCCATGAGTGCAGCTCGAAAGAGCTGCATTGTGTGGTCTGCTCAGCGGCTGGGAAGCCGGCAGACCACAAAATGGGGGGTAGGGCCTGCAACCCTCCAAGGCGGAGGGGGGCCCCGTATGCCCCTGTAGCGTCCAGCACGGTGGTGGGGAATGCTCCCATGGAGGTTGGTGTAGAGCTGTCAAACAAATAAAATGTCTGACAGCTTTACTAGCCTCCTTCAGGGGAATTTAAGGCGCTCCGCTGCGGCTCAGGACTTGTTCCTGCAGTCGATGGCGGAGTGGGGGGTGATGGCGGCCGTTGTTACTGAGCCCTACTATGTGTCGCGACAGAGCTCATGGGTGGGGGACCTTCGAGGTGATGCGGCTGTGATTGCTCGGCCGCATGGACCTCCTCTCTCTCTAAGAGAGAGAGGTTCTGGGTTTGTTCTGGCTGATTGGGGGGAATGGACGTTCGTCGGAGCGTATTTTTCCCCCAATGAGCGTCTGAGCCATTTCGAGGGTTTCCTTGATGCCATGGGCCTGGCCATACGGGGGGCTCTTCCGCGGCCCCTTATCCTCATGGGAGACCTTAATGCGAGGTCTCCCACCTGGGGTGACAGGGTGTCGTGTCGGAGGGGCCCGGTTCTGGAGGAGTGGGCGGCGGAGTTGGGCCTCGTATTCTTAAACGAGGGAACGGAGCCCACCTGTGTCCGCCCACAGGGCAGTTCAAGGGTGGATGTGACCCTTGCTTCTGCGGCGGCGGCCCGGGTAACGACGGCATGGACTGTGCTGGACGGAGTGGAGACCCTATCGGATCATCGTTATATCCAGATGTGGGTCTCCACTTCGATGAGGTGGGATGTGCGGGGGCAGACTCGGATGAGATTTCCTCGCTGGTCCATAGGCCGACTGGACCGTCAGATTGCGCAGGAGGTGGCAATTGTCGAGGGGTGGTGTGCGCCCACTGGTGTTCTGGATGTAGATGAAGGAGCTGGCAGACTGAGCCTAAGTCTCCGAAGGGTGTCGGATGCGGCAATGCCCAAATGGAGGCCGCCGAAGGGGAGGAGAGCGGTCTACTGGTGGACATCGGAGATTGGCAATCTCCGAGGCGCATGTGGTGAGGCCAGAAGGGCCTACTACAGGAGCCGCCGGAGGAGGGGAGATAGCCCCAATGTCACGGAGGGCCTTCGGTTGATCTATAATGATCGCAAGAAGGCTCTCCAGGGGGCTATCTGTGAGGCAAAGGAAAGGACTCATCAGGAGATGCTTCGGGGGTTGAATGATGATCCATGGGGGCGCCCCTACCGATCGGCTCGTAAGAGGCTGAAAGGTACGGGGATGCCTCTCGTGGAGAGTCTGGAACCGACCTTCCTGAAGCGGGTGGTGGCGGATCTGTTTCCTTTGCCTTCTGACACTATCCCTCTGAATATGGCGGCGTCTGTGGGGGATGTGGCGGGCGGAGAGGAAGGGATAGCTCCGGAAGTCTCTGATATAGAGATGGAGGCTATCCTTACCCGTCTCAAAGCCCGCAAGAAAGCACCTGGCCCGGATGGTGTGCATGCGCGTGTCCTGGCAGTAGTCCTCCCTCATATGGAGGTCTCCGTCCGGGAGTTGTACACCGCGTGTTTGCGCGGTGGACGGTTCCCGGTGGCTTGGAAGACGGGACGACTGTGTCTCGTGCGGAAGGAGGACCGCCCGGCGGACAGTTCGGCGGCTTACCGCCCTATTGTCCTTTTGGACGAGGCGGGCAAGGCGCTGGAGTGGGTCGTGGCGTCTCGGTTGTGCCGGCACCTCTCTGTTGAGGGGCCGGATCTGAGCGAGGCACAGTACGGCTTTCGGGCGGGTCGGTCGACGCTAGATGCTCTTCGGGACCTGAGGTCTCACACCGGTGGGGTGGTTAGCGAGGGTGGAAGGGCATTGGCAGTATCATTAGATATTGCCAATGCCTTCAATAGTCTCCCTTTTGGCGTGGTTGGAGAGGCCCTTGAATTTTTTGAGGTCCCTCTGTATCTGCGCCGGATAGTGGGGGACTATTTTTCGGAGAGACGGATCGTGTACTCCAATAGAGAGGGCACGGTCTGTTACCACCCTGTGCGGTGTGGGGTACCTCAAGGCTCGGTCCTAGGGCCACTCCTGTGGGACATGGCCTACGATTGGGTATTGCGGGGCGCGCTTCTGCCAGGATTGCGCGTCTTCTGCTATGCAGACGATACCCTCGTAGTGGCCAGTGGGGCAAGCTATGGGGAGGTGGCTCGACTTGCAACGGTTGGCACCTCCCTTACTGTTAGACGGATAGGGGCCCTGGGACTTAGGGTGTCTCTCGATAAGACGGACGCCCTATTGTTCCATGGCCCTAGGAATGGTCCACCTCCTGGGGCGGTCCTGATGGTGGAAGGAGTAAGGGTTCCGGTGTCGTCCAAGATGAAATACCTTGGTCTCGTCTTGGACGGTCGCTGGAACTTTGAGGCCCACTTTAAGGCTCTCGGGGGGAAGTTAGTGGGGGCAGCGGGGGCGCTAGCAAGGCTTCTGCCTAATATTGGGGGCCCTCAGCAGAGTGTACGGAGGCTGTACTGCGGTGTCATACGCAGTATGGCCTTGTATGGGGCCCCAATATGGGATGATAGGCTGGGGGCGAAGAACCGCGCCCTGCTCAGGAGGCCGCAGCGAGTGATGGCGGTTCGGGCAGCTCGCTGCTATCGGACTGTCTCATTCGAGGCGGCGTGCCTGTTGGCGGGGACTCCGCCCTGGGAGTTCGAGGCGGTGGCCCTAAGTGGCCTGTATCGTCTCAAGTGTGAGACGAGAGCAGATGGCCGATGGGCCGAATTGGTCGGACCAGCGAGGAGGCAAGCCAGGGAGGACACCTTTAATAGGTGGGCCCATGATCTGGCTATGCCAAGGGCGGGTTTAAGAACAGTGGAGGCGATTCGCCCATTTTTACGGGAATGGGTGAATCGTCCGGGTGGGGCTGTGTCCTTTCGGATGGCGCAGATGCTGTCCGGGCATGGGTGCTTCGGACGGTTTCTGCACAAGGTGGCGGGACGGGAAATCCATCCCATCTGCCACCATTGTGGCGCCCCGGAGGACACGGCGGAGCACACCCTGGCTGAATGTGCCACTTGGTCGAGGCAACGCCACGACCTAGTGTCGGTCATCGGGACGGACCTCTCGCTACCGAGCGTTGTTGCAGCAATGCTTGGTAGCCAAGAGGCATGGCGAGCGGTAGCTTTCTTCTGTGAGCGCGTTTTGCTGCAGAAGGAGGCTGCTGAGCGTCAGCGGGAGGTGTGTGGCGATGGCCGGAGGGGTTGTGCTCGGCGAAGGCGTGGCGTGGGCGCGGGGGCTGGACGCGAAGAGCGTACGCCCAACAGCGTTCAGCTGCGCCGTCGTTGAGCCCTTATGCGGACATATTCGCCTGAATTCCCTGGGTTGAATGCCTTGTGCGACCCCCGGGGAATTCAATGCGGTGCCAGATGTCATTCATTCAGAATGGATGTGTCTGGCACTGCAGGTGATATGGAGGGCCTAGGAGGAATTTTTAGTGGGTCGGGTTTCTCCCCTCTGGTTAGCAGAGGGATAAGAGATAACCATCCCCACAGTCCCCGCGGTAGCGACTGCATACGCCCGCGGGCCTGCAATTGTGCATTTTAACCTCCTTCATAAAAAAAAAAAAAAAAAAAAAAAAAAAAAAAAAAAAAAAAAGGTTAGGTTAGGTTAGGTTAGGTTAGGTTAGGTTAGGTTAGGTTAGGTTAGGTTAGGTTAGGTTAGGTTAGGTTAGGTTAGGTTAGGTTAGGTTAGGTTAGGTTAGGTTAGGTTAGGTTAGGTTAGGTTAGGTTAGGTTAGGTTAGGTTAGGTTAGGTTAGGTTAGGTTAGGTTAGGTTAGGTTAGGTTAGGTTAGGTTAGGTTAGGTTAGGTTAGGTTAGGTTAGGTTAGGTTAGGTTAGGTTAGGTTAGGTTAGGTTAGGTTAGGTTAGGTTAGGTTAGGTTAGGTTAGGTTAGGTTAGGTTAGGTTAGGTTAGGTTAGGTTAGGTTAGGTTAGGTTAGGTTAGGTTAGGTTAGGTTAGGTTAGGTTAGGTTAGGTTAGGTTAGGTTAGGTTAGGTTAGGTTAGGTTAGGTTAGGTTAGGTTAGGTTAGGTTAGGTTAGGTTAGGTTAGGTTAGGTTAGGTTAGGTTAGGTTAGGTTAGGTTAGGTTAGGTTAGGTTAGGTTAGGTTAGGTTAGGTTAGGTTAGGTTAGGTTAGGTTAGGTTAGGTTAGGTTAGGTTAGGTTAGGTTAGGTTAGGTTAGGTTAGGTTAGGTTAGGTTAGGTTAGGTTAGGTTAGGTTAGGTTAGGTTAGGTTAGGTTAGGTTAGGTTAGGTTAGGTTAGGTTAGGTTAGGTTAGGTTAGGTTAGGTTAGGTTAAGGGCCTCATAGCCAAGCGGCTTTGTATGTGACCGTGGTGGGTGTGAGGTTCCGGGTTCGATTCCCGGTCCGAGTGTAAATTTATATTTATTCTCGGCCTTTGGTAGGGCTGTACGGTGCCGGGCGAGTGTTCAAACCGTACATAGTGGCCACAGTTGAGATTCTATAGTGTGCAGTGGGCACCCAACTATATCGATACTCCTGTGTAGGCTTAGAACGTAGCAATACGCTCTAGGCCGAGGGTGGCAATTACAAGTGGTTAAGTAATTGGACATTCCTTTTTAACGGAATCTGCACAAGGTGGCGGGACGGGAAATCCATCCCATCTGCCACCATTGTGGCGCCCCGGAGGACACGGCGGAGCACACCCTGGCTGAATGTGCCACTTGGTCGAGGCAACGCCACGACCTAGTGTCGGTCATCGGGACGGACCTCTCGCTACCGAGCGTTGTTGCAGCAATGCTTGGTAGCCAAGAGGCATGGCGAGCGGTAGCTTTCTTCTGTGAGCGCGTTTTGCTGCAGAAGGAGGCTGCTGAGCGTCAGCGGGAGGTGTGTGGCGATGGCCGGAGGGGTTGTGCTCAGCGAAGGCGTGGCGTGGGCGCGGGGGCTGGACGCGAAGAGCGTACGCCCAACAGCGTTCAGCTGCGCCGTCGTTGAGCCCTTATGCGGACATATTCGCCTGAATTCCCTGGGTTGAATGCCTTGTGCGACCCCCGGGGAATTCAATGCGGTGCCAGATGTCATTCATTCAGAATGGATGTGTCTGGCACTGCAGGTGATATGGAGGGCCTAGGAGGAATTTTTAGTGGGTCGGGTTTCTCCCCTCTGGTTAGCAGAGGGATAAGAGATAACCATCCCCACAGTCCCCGCGGTAGCGACTGCATACGCCCGCGGGCCTGCAATTGTGCATTTTAACCTCCTTCATAAAAAAAAAAAAAAAAAAAAGGTTAGGTTAGGTTAGGTTAGGTTAGGTTAGGTTAGGTTAGGTTAGGTTAGGTTAGGTTAGGTTAGGTTAGGTTAGGTTAGGTTAGGTTAGGTTAGGTTAGGTTAGGTTAGGTTAGGTTAGGTTAGGTTAGGTTAGGTTAGGTTAGGTTAGGTTAGGTTAGGTTAGGTTAGGTTAGGTTAGGTTAGGTTAGGTTAGGTTAGGTTAGGTTAGGTTAGGTTAGGTTAGGTTAGGTTAGGTTAGGTTAGGTTAGGTTAGGTTAGGTTAGGTTAGGTTAGGTTAGGTTAGGTTAGGTTAGGTTAGGTTAGGTTAGGTTAGGTTAGGTTAGGTTAGGTTAGGTTAGGTTAGGTTAGGTTAGGTTAGGTTAGGTTAGGTTAGGTTAGGTTAGGTTAGGTTAGGTTAGGTTAGGTTAGGTTAGGTTAGGTTAGGTTAGGTTAGGTTAGGTTAGGTTAGGTTAGGTTAGGTTAGGTTAGGTTAGGTTAGGTTAGGTTAGGTTAGGTTAGGTTAGGTTAGGTTAGGTTAGGTTAGGTTAGGTTAGGTTAGGTTAGGTTAGGTTAGGTTAGGTTAGGTTAGGTTAGGTTAGGTTAGGTTAGGTTAGGTTAGGTTAGGTTAGGTTAGGTTAGGTTAGGTTAGGTTAGGTTAGGTTAGGTTAGGTTAGGTTAGGTTAGGTTAGGTTAGGTTAGGTTAGGTTAGGTTAGGTTAGGTTAGGTTAGGTTAGGTTAGGTTAGGTTAGGTTAGGTTAGGTTAGGTTAGGTTAGGTTAGGTTAGGTTAGGTTAGGTTAGGTTAGGTTAGGTTAGGTTAGGTTAGGTTAGGTTAGGTTAGGTTAGGTTAGGTTAGGTTAGGTTAGGTTAGGTTAGGTTAGGTTAGGTTAGGTTAGGTTAGGTTAGGTTAGGTTAGGTTAGGTTAGGTTAGGTTAGGTTAGGTTAGGTTAGGTTAGGTTAGGTTAGGTTAGGTTAGGTTAGGTTAGGTTAGGTTAGGTTAGGTTAGGTTAGGTTAGGTTAGGTTAGGTTAGGTTAGGTTAGGTTAGGTTAGGTTAGGTTAGGTTAGGTTAGGTTAGGTTAGGTTAGGTTAGGTTAGGTTAGGTTAGGTTAGGTTAGGTTAGGTTAGGTTAGGTTAGGTTAGGTTAGGTTAGGTTAGGTTAGGTTAGGTTAGGTTAGGTTAGGTTAGGTTAGGTTAGGTTAGGTTAGGTTAGGTTAGGTTAGGTTAGGTTAGGTTAGGTTAGGTTAGGTTAGGTTAGGTTAGGTTAGGTTAGGTTAGGTTAGGTTAGGTTAGGTTAGGTTAGGTTAGGTTAGGTTAGGTTAGGTTAGGTTAGGTTAGGTTAGGTTAGGTTAGGTTAGGTTAGGTTAGGTTAGGTTAGGTTAGGTTAGGTTAGGTTAGGTTAGGTTAGGTTAGGTTAGGTTAGGTTAGGTTAGGTTAGGTTAGGTTAGGTTAGGTTAGGTTAGGTTAGGTTAGGTTAGGTTAGGTTAGGTTAGGTTAGGTTAGGTTAGGTTAGGTTAGGTTAGGTTAGGTTAGGTTAGGTTAGGTTAGGTTAGGTTAGGTTAGGTTAGGTTAGGTTAGGTTAGGTTAGGTTAGGTTAGGTTAGGTTTTTTTTTTTTTTTTTTTTTTTTTTTTTTTTTTTTTTTTTTTTTTTTTTTTTTTTTTTTTTTTTTGCTAGTGGGCCTACCTCCCCGGCGACTTACGTCCCGGGGCCGAGGAAGCTAAGCTAAAATTAAGTTTTTCAGTACAATGTGTTTATTATAATATATTAAATTTGGACATGGGTTAGGTGGTTGAGGGTCAGTTTTGCTATTTGATACAATGACTTTCCCTCAGCCACCTTGGTAGAGTCCGCGTCTTATACACTAATTTCTTATAACTAAATTTACAAAGTTTATAATAATACAAAAAATCTTAAATGTTAAATATGAGGGTCTTATGAGCTAATGTATTTCTTTCGCAATGGGTGAATACAATGCTAAAGTAAAATTTAAAGTGAAATCTAACTATAAAAATCTTATGATTAACGGTTTACTGTAAGGTTGTTTTGTAATTAACAATTATTGTATAAGTTTAAATTCACATATTCTGAACACAGTACTCCGCAATAACAATACTTTAGTGTATGCAGGAGGAGAATTTTGTACATTTAAAGTTAGGGCTTATAATATAGTGATGGTAAAGATAACAGGATATTTCTTTGTTGTCAAACTGATATTAAGTATGTTGTGGTTGAAGAATACAGTGTTAAAGTAAAATCTAAATATAAAAGTCTTATGATTAACGTATAAATGTAAGGTTGTTTTTAAAATTAACATTTATTGCATAGGTATTAAGTTCACACATTATGAATATTATACTATGTTATGACAATACTTTAATTTGTGCGAAAGGAGAGCATTGTGCCTATAAAGTAATTATATGTACATATAGAGGCTTATGATATGGTAAAAGTAAAAATAACAAAATAACGATTGGATTAGAGTGGATTACGAGCCTGTTATTTGTGGGTTATTATAATCTTTGATGGCATCTACAATCTTAGTGACCATGCTTAGAAGGGATTCTATGGTTTGGGGTTTGTTGTCGATTAGGGAGTAGGGATTGTGGGATTTTCTATTTTTCTGTAAGTGACTGTATCTAAGGCGTTCGAAGCGTGGGCATTCCTCTATTAAGTGTTGGAGTGTCTGTGTAGTGTTTGTGTCGCAAGGGCATGTGTCGTTGTCTGTGATGTGGAAGCGTTTTAGGTGATCTTTGGCGAAGGAATGCCCAGTGAGTAGCTGTGTGATTTGAAATGTAGTGGGATATAGTTTAATAAATGTGTTGATATTGTTGATGTTTTGTAAAAGGTGTTTAGTGTGTTTAGCTGTGGGTTCGTCGGTAAACCGTTTGTCCCACAGTCTGGCGGTATCTTGTTTGGCCCGCTGTTTGATATATGCCATCGGGCATTGTGTGTAAAAGTATTTCGAATGGGAGTTTGCGGCTGATTTGGCCGCCTCATCGGCCGCCTCGTTTCCAGCTATACCGGCGTGACCTTTTACCCAGTTGAACTTAATGTTGATGTGTGAGTTGTTGGCAATATTTTTGTGTATGCTTGTGATTATGTTGTGTGTGTTGTTTGTTTGGCCGATCGCTTGTAGCGCGGCCATAGAGTCGGAATTGATTGTGTACGAGTGTATGTTTTTGTTGTGTTGTTTAAGTGAATGTGCGATGGCCCAGTCGCTGGCTCCCTTTATAGCAACCAGTTCGGCTTGGAACACCGTACATGTTGGGTGTAGCTTCCGCTTCCATTTGTGTATGATTTGCGTGTTGTTTGGGGAGTAAGCAACGTAAGCGGCTCCTGTTTGCCCCGCCTCTTGCTTGCTCCCGTCTGTGTATATGTTAATGGTGTTGTTTGCCGTGTGTTTGTCGAGGTTGTTTTTGTGTGTTCTGTATTTGATGAGCGGTCTGGAAGCGGGGTGTAGGAGTTCGGTGAATAGTGTTGGTCGTTCAACTGGGATGTCGTCCGGTATGTATTTGCTTACGCCTTTGATACGTGCCCCCTCGATCTCGCAGGACTCGAGGACCTTAAGATCTAAGGGAACGAACCCCGCGAGAGCGACGGCAGCATTGGTGGAGACGTTTTTAAAAGCTCTGGTTGTTCGCAGAGCGAACCCCCTTTGTGTCTTACTTAGCAATTTTTTGTTATATCTTTTGTTGGCCGCGTGGCCCCAAATAGATGCGCCGTATGTAATTATTGGTTCTATGACCATTTTATAAATGAGCCTGATGTTTTCTGGGTGTGGTCCCCAAGTGGGTCGTGTAAATATTGTTAGTTTGTTAAAAATATGTGTTGCTTTGGCGGTTATATATGTGATGTGATGTTTGAAATTTAGTTTATTGTCCAAAATGATACCTAGATATTTGATTTTATGAGTGAACTGTAGTGGAGTGTGATTAAAGGTTATTTTGCACTTTTGTGCCTGTTTGGAAAAGGCGATCATTTGGGTTTTTTCGGGGCCGAACTGAAGTTTAACTCCGTCGCCCCATTCTTTTATTGCGTTTAATGTGATGTTCGTTTTATGCTCGAGTGTATTTGTGTCTGTATCTGTTATTACTAGTAGAACGTCGTCGGCGAAGGCTTGAATGTTGCACCCTGGTGGGAGTGGAGTGTTGAGTAGTGAGTTAAGGATAATGTTCCAGAGTATCGGACCGCATGCCGACCCCTGGATACATCCCTTTTGTGTAGTTCGTGTGGTGCGTGTGTTGCCCATTTGGTGTGTTACTGTTCTATCTGTGAGGTAGTTTTGTATTAGTTTAAATATGTTAAGTGGGCATTTTACCGCTCGTAATCCACTCAATACGGCCGGCCACCAAGCGTTGTCAAACGCGGCCTTGATGTCGAGGGATACGGCTATTGTGTGTTGTTTGTTTTGTTTAGCGTTGCGTATGATATCGAGAGTTTTGTGTAAAGCGTGTGTTGTGCCAGTTTGTTCGGTGAAGCCGTATTGCGATCGGTTCAGTAATTTAAGTTTATGCGCGTTGTAAGTAAGGCGTTTAGTGAATAGCTTTTCCAGCACTTTCCCGAACACAGGGATTAACCCTATGGGTCGGAAGGAGCTTAGGCTAGTGTAATCTAATTTGTTTGGTTTGGGGATAATTTTAACAATTGCCTCTTTCCAAGGGGTTGGAAAATGTGAGGTCTGTAAGCAGCGATTCATTAAGTTGGTGATTAATTCCGGGTAATTACGGGCGAACACCAGGCAGATGTCGCTGGTGAGGTGATCATTGCCTGGTGCTTTGGTATGGCGGATGGAGTCTATAGCAGATAGGATTTCAGATGTGGTGAAGGGAGGGTCGTCCTCCGTGTCGGGTAGCGAACTGGAATTACTGCGCATATGTGTGTGTCTGACGTCCGTATCCGGGACGTCGTCGGGATAAAAATGTGTGAGTAGTGCTTGTGATGTCTCCTCCTCGTTGCTTGTGTATTTGTTGTTTACCTTAAGGGTGCGGGGTTGAATAGAGTTGTTTGATTTGAGTAGTCTGTTAGTTATAGACCACACGTCTTCTGCACCTTGTGCGTTACAGAATAGTCTAAAGTGGTCTGTAGATGCTTTCCTTAGTGTTTGTGTGTATATGAGTTTTGTCTCGTGATACGTGTTTATTAGGTCTGTAGGAGGTGTTCGCTTGTGTTTTGAGTGTGTGTTTATTTTGTGGTGTAGGCTAATGCATTTATTTTTCAGGTGTTCGAGGTTTTCATTCCACCAGGGTGCCTGAGGCTTTCTCAATCCTGCTTTGATTCCGAAAGATTCCAAACAGGCGTTGTTTATTGTGTCAGTGAGGGATAGAACAAACTCGTCTAACTGTTGTGGTGATAGTGTAGATATATTTGTTTTAAGCGTGTGTTGTTGAGTTATTAATGTGTGGAGTCTTTCTTTGAAGGTGTGCCAATTTGCCTTGCTGGTGTTGTACTTAAATGTGCTATTATTAGTGGCGTGTGGTATAGGATCCGTTTGGCAATCCAATACGAATCCTATAGGATTGTGTTGTGTGGATGGAAATAGGCGCTGTTTTACCTCCCATTTGTGTATTTGGTGGTATGTGTGTGTGGATGAGAGCGTGAGGTCGATGATAGATGACCTCTCCGTTCCGTGTGTTATTGTTTCGAATGTAGGTGTGTTGCCTATGTTATTGATGTGTAAATCGTTAGAGTTAATGATATCGGTTAGGTATAATCCCCGAGTATTACTACGGGGGCTGCCCCAGAGTTGGTGCCACGCGTTGAAGTCGCCGCCAATTACTATGTTTGAATTAGTGTATGTTTTTGTGAAAGTGTCTAGTATGTCTAGGGTGTTGTTGGTGTCGGTTTTCGGTTCAACGTAAACCGACGCAATGTATAGAGTTTTTGTTTTAGTGGGTATAGCAATAACTACTATATTCCCTGTGGTGTATTGAGATATGATGTGTGCGTTGATGTCTGTGCGAGTTATAATGCAGGCTTTCGTTGTGTCCGCCGAATCGGACTGAAACACGCGGAGGCCTGCAATATTTTTAACTGTGTTATTGTTCGTGTAGGGTTCAGATATGATGGCGATGTCGAGTTTATTTGTGATAAAGTGGTGTTTAAATTCTTGAGTGGCGTTGCGAGACCGGTCGAGGTTCGCCTGAATGATTTTAATGTTCCTGTGCATGTTTATATGTAATTAACTTTGGCCTCAACACGGGCACGCATAGCTTTAACTTTGGGGCAGTTTTCAGAGTCGGCGCGGTGTTGTGTGTCGGTGTTTGTTTGGTATTGGGCATTATGCTCATTGCAATTGGCACACTTGTGTGTTTGCGCCTTGCACTCTGTAGTGGGATGGTGAGCAGAGCACTTGGCGCATGTTGGTGTGGTTGCAGGGCAGCGGCTCTTGGTATGGCCGAAGTTTAGGCAGTTTTGACACTGCCTAAACGGTGAGAAGTTGCTGCAATGGACGCGCTGCATCCCTATGTTTACCCTGCCTAGGTCGGCAAATGCCTTCCAGGCAGAGGGCGTGGTGTTGAGTACTGCATTATATAGGGTTGCGTTCCTATTTTGGGCTATAAATTTAATGCTAAATGTGTGTTCGGTGAGGGTTGGGTTCTGATCTTTTATGGTTTTTTCTAATTCAATTTCGGGTGTTATTTTCTTTATACCTTTGAGGATGATCATTGGATCAATCCGTTTCTCTTCTTGTGTTTTGATGTTGATATTTTTTTGAAGCTGTGTAACTGTATGCTTTTTATGCTCGTCTTTTTCAAAGACGAGCTTAATTTTATTTTTGGAGAGCGGAGTTACCTTTAGCGGGGCGTATCCGCCCTGTCGGAAGTTCACTGTTTTAGTGATTTGCGCAATTATTTGCTCCGCTGTATTGAGGCCCTCTCCGGACACTACGACAGAAGGGCCTGCAGGGGGTTTGGGGGTGGCGGCGGCCTTGGCGTAGGATTGATTGATCCTATGCGGGTCCTCCGCCCCTGGCATTAACCCCGTCGGTGCGGGTTTAGGACATGCCTTTAGGACCCTGGTGTGTTCCTGCAGGGCCTTATTAGATTGCTCGAGTAGCCGAGAGTGGGCCTCGAGTTTGTGTATTAGTTGTTGCTGTGTGTCGTTAGGTGGTGCGGTTGTGGTATCAGTAGCCTGTGGTGTTGGTGGTTTAGGAGGGGAGGGGGTGGAAGGGTCGAGCATGGCGATGACTCCGAAGAGGCCGTTTATTGCCTCAGTGATCGTGGTTTTGAGATCACCCTTTAGGTTGCGGGAGGCTAAAACTGCGTCCAAACCTTTCTTTCTGTAGTCTCTCGCCATCTCTATGTAGGTGGACTCCGCAGGGGGAGCTGAGCGGGTGAAAGACGGGCTCAGAGTGTCCACTAAGGACCGCCTGGCGGCTGCTGTGGTCATGTGAGGTGACGGAATGTCCGATTTGGATGATTTGGGAGGGGTTCTGGGTAACATGTCTGCAGAGGGGGGTGAGGGGGGGCTAAAATGTGGACGGGTGTATTCACCTCTTTGATCTGAGTTGTTTGATACCCAACTCGAGGGGGTGGGGGTGAGGGGGAAGATTTTGTCGCAATGGGGGGGAAAAACCTGTTTTGTGGGGTGGAGGGGGGTTTGCGAAAGGAACAGTAGACGCTATCAAATAGAACTCGCCGAGCCGGTTTAAATGAGCCCAAGCTCGACGGGTTTAGGATGAAAATTTTAGAATATTAAAAATTATAAATATGGGGCTGGTAATCCACCCTACCTTATATTTAGGAGCAGGATTGCTCAGCAGCTGTTGCTTGGAGGGCAGAGGTGCTTGTAGTTTTCTAATTGCCCTCGGAGAGGACAGTCCAGTGGTTTTGGTGCTGGAGCTGTTCCAGTTGGTCACCAGACAATCTGGTGTCCAGTTGGGCAGGTGAAAAAGTGTGATGTGCGGTTTGGTGCTAGTCCGATGGAATCTTGTGCGGGCTATAAGATGGTGGTAGATTCCGATTTTTCGGAGGTGTGGATCCCCTGGAAACCCTGGATTCCAACCTATTCCTGGTCGAAATTCCTGAACTACTGGGCGAATATTGTTGAGATTGGTGTCAGTCTGTAGGTTATTTTCTGTACTTTGTCCTTGTCGTAATTTGGATTTGGTGTTCTGATGTTTGGGGGTGGTTAACCCCAAAAAACGGTTTTCCCTTGGTCCGAGAGGATATTTCTGGTCCGATTTTGTCGTGAGATGTGTCAAAAGATACCTTTCCGTCTAGCGCTTCTGTTGAATGTAAAAAATGGTTCCTATCTTTAGGGGCTGCAGGCTGGGCGATAAAACCCCTGGTTTGGTCTCTAATAAATCAGCCCTTATTCCAAAAATTTAAAATTGGGTATTAAACGAAAGCCCTTACGGAGTACAATCTATTGAAGCTATAAAAACATGTGGTTGTCGATCCAAATTAAAAGTTATTCACCTTTTTAGTGTTTTTGCTCCAGATTATCTTCAATTTTGAGTCCTTAACCTCAAATTTTATGTCGGAATGTAGAGCTTAATTAGCTCTACAACACAGCACTATT
This sequence comes from Pieris napi, assembly GCF_905475465.1. NCBI lineage: Eukaryota > Metazoa > Arthropoda > Insecta > Lepidoptera > Pieridae > Pieris > Pieris napi. The sequence continues at coordinate 4,307 of NC_062242.1, read as the reverse complement.
TTTTGATTTTTAAAGTTATAAACACTATTTTTAAAATGGAAAAAACGGAAAATTTAAAAGTTTTTTGAAAAAATAAAATAGAAAACGTAAACTTAAAAAACTGAATTTTACACTAAAAGATAGATCGCGATAGCGCGCATCTAACGATATGTAACACTTCACTAAAATATCACTGAATACCACTTTTTTGAATTTTTTAGACTTTTTCAAGGCGCGGAGCGACGTGGATTCGACCGTTCCGGGTGGCGTTTGGACGCGGACTGGTTAGGTTAGGTTAGGTTAGGTTAGGTTAGGTTAGGTTAGGTTAGGTTAGGTTAGGTTAGGTTAGGTTAGGTTAGGTTAGGTTAGGTTAGGTTAGGTTAGGTTAGGTTAGGTTAGGTTAGGTTAGGTTAGGTTAGGTTAGGTTAGGTTAGGTTAGGTTAGGTTAGGTTAGGTTAGGTTAGGTTAGGTTAGGTTAGGTTAGGTTAGGTTAGGTTAGGTTAGGTTAGGTTAGGTTAGGTTAGGTTAGGTTAGGTTAGGTTAGGTTAGGTTAGGTTAGGTTAGGTTAGGTTAGGTTAGGTTAGGTTAGGTTAGGTTAGGTTAGGTTAGGTTAGGTTAGGTTAGGTTAGGTTAGGTTAGGTTAGGTTAGGTTAGGTTAGGTTAGGTTAGGTTAGGTTAGGTTAGGTTAGGTTAGGTTAGGTTAGGTTAGGTTAGGTTAGGTTAGGTTAGGTTAGGTTAGGTTAGGTTAGGTTAGGTTAGGTTAGGTTAGGTTAGGTTAGGTTAGGTTAGGTTAGGTAGGTTAGGTTAGGTTAGGTTAGGTTAGGTTAGGTTAGGTTAGGTTAGGTTAGGTTAGGTTAGGTTAGGTTAGGTTAGGTTAGGTTAGGTTAGGTTAGGTTAGGTTAGGTTAGGTTAGGTTAGGTTAGGTTAGGTTAGGTTAGGTTAGGTTAGGTTAGGTTAGGTTAGGTTTTTTTTTTTTTTTTTTTTTTTTTTTTTCTTTTAATTGTTAGTAGGCCTACCATCCCCGGCGACTAAAGCCCCGGGGCCGAGGAAGCTAAGCTAAATACTGCTTGAAGTCTTTATTAAAGTAAAACAAATATATACAGTGGTTGTGGATTAGGTGGTTGAGGGTTGGTTTTGCTATTTGATACAATTCTTTTCCCTCAACCACCTGAACAGAGTCCACGTCTTAAAACTAGTAATTATATAAAAAAAAGTGAAAGTGAAATATTAACAGGTTATTTTGTGCTTAAATAAGTAGGTTGATACAATAAAATTTTTAACAACAAAGTAGTAGATAAAAGTGGTTATATAATTATTAAAGTAACAGTTATGTTTATTATTATATAGGTATTAGGGATTAAACGCGGGTAGGTTGTTGAGGGTCGGTTCTGCTATTAGATACAATAACCTTCCCTCAGCCGCCCAATTTAAGTCCGCTTCCTAATACCTACATTAAACATAACACAAACAAAATTTAGAACTAAAGTAAAATAAAAATGTAAAAATACACACTGGAATGAATAAGACAGTTGTTATAAAATTAAGTTTAAACAGATAGGTTTTAATACTGAGCCTGAAAATGACTGTGCTGGTGTTTGGAGTTGGACACGGGTAGGTTGTTGAGGGTCGGTTCTGCTATTAGATACAATAACCTTCCCTCAGTCGCCCAATTTAAGTCCGCTTCCTAACACCAATATTAAACATAACACAGACAAAATTTAGAATTAAAGTAAAAAATAAAAATGTAAAAATACACAATGGAATGGAATAAAACAGTTGTTATAAGATTAAGTTTAAACAGATAGGCTTTAATAATGTGCCTGTAAATGACCATGATGGTGTTTGGAGTTGGACACGGGTAGGTTGTTGAGGGTCGGTTCTGCTATTAGATACAATAACCTTCCCTCAGCCGCCCAATTTAAGTCCGCTTCCTAACACCAACATTAAACGTAACACAAACAAAATTTGGAGTTAAAGTAAAATAAAAATGTAAAAATACACAATGGAATGGAATAAAACAGTTGTTATAAGATTAAGTTTAAACAGATAGGCTTTAATAATGTGCCTGTAAATGACCATGATGGTGTTTGGAGTTGGACACGGGTAGGTTGTTGAGGGTCGGTTCTGCTATTAGATACAATAACCTTCCCTCAGCCGCCCAATTTAAGTCCGCTTCCTAACACCAACATTAAACATAACACAAACAAAATTTGGAGTTAAAGAAAAATAAAAATGTAAAAATATACAGTGGAATGGAATAAAATAGTTGTTATAAAATTAAGTTTAAACAGATAGGCTTTAATAATGTGCCTGTAAATGACTATGTTGGTGTTTGGAGTTGGACACGGGTAGGTTGTTGAGGGTCGGCTCTGCTATTAGATACAATAACCGACCCTCAGCCGTCCGGTTTAAGCCCGCTTCTTAACACCAACACAAAATAATATAATATTACAAAGAAAAATTTTACAATATTAAACATAGAAAAGTTTAGCATTTACTTATGCAGTTAATATAACGCTAAATTTAAACAAGGGTGAGCCGTGATTAATTGTGCTTATAATTATGCAGGCGTTTAGAGTTGGACACGGGTGGGTTGTTGAGGGTCGGCTCTGCTATTTGATACAATAACCGACCCTCGACCGACCGGTTTAAGCCCGCTTCTTAACACCAACACAATATAATGTTACAAGAAAAAATTTACAATATTAAACATAGAAAGTTTTACATTTACACATACAGTTGATACAAGGTTAAGCTCAAACAGGGATAATCTATAGTGAATTGTGTTTGTATATATTAAACCTAGTAATAGAATAATCAGTAACTAGTTACACAAACGAGATTACAAATGAAGTGAAGTAGAGTTGAAATTATAGTTAAACAAGAATACACAATGAAATGTTATTAAACTTATAGTATATAAAAAAAAAAGATATATAGAAATGGGATCAATATAATTAATTATGTTTAGTACAAATGATATTTACACAGTAAAGTGGGATTAGAATTTCCTATTTAATGAAAAATAGTAGGAATAAATTTGTGATTAAAGTCTAACATCAGTTAGTGGTAGTTAGTAATTGAATCGAAGTTAAGTTAAATATTAAATGTTGGGTATTATAATTGTAAAAAGAGTAAAAGGTAATATATGAATAGAAGTAACTTTATACATTTTGTACGGGTGAGGGTGGATTACTTGCAGATTAATTATTAAGTGTGAGTATAAGATATAAAATATCTTTGTTAGCTTTGATAGAGCACACGAGGTTTGGGAAGGGTTGTGTTGTTTAATAAGGGGTAGGGATTGTGGTTGACAAATGCTCCAGTGCGAGTGCTGCGCGTTGAGGTCGCAATTAATGTGAGTGTTTAATTCAGTGTGTAATTGTGTTGTTTAATATGAAATTAGTGTTTTGTGCATGTTTTAAATGTAGTTAATTTTTGCCTCAACGCGGGCACGCATAGCTGTAACTTTGGGGCATTTGTCGGAGTCGGCGCGGTGTAGAGTGCCGGTGTTAGTGTTGAATTGTTTGTTGTGTTCGGCGCAATTGGTGCAGTTGTGTACTTCGGCCTTGCACTCCGCTGTCGGATGGTGAGCGGAGCACTTGGCGCATGTGGGTGTGGTGTTGGGGCAGCGGCTCTTTGTGTGTCCGAAATTTAGGCAGTTTTGACACTGCCTAAATGGGGAGAAGTTGTCACTGTGGACCCGCTGCATCCCTATGTTGACTCTGCCTAGATCGGCGAACGCATTCCAGGCAGAGGGTGTTGTGTTTAGAACCACGTTGTACAGTGTAGTGTTTCTGTTGTTGGCAATGAATTTTATAGTGAATGTGTGCTTAGTTAGTGTGATGTTTTGGTCTTTTATTGTTTTAATGAGTTCAAATTCGGGTATTGTTTTCCTTATACCTTTAAGTATTATCATCGGATCAATCCGTTTTTCCTCCTGTGTTTTGATGTTTGCGTTGTTTTGTAATTGTGTAACAGTGTGCTTTTTATGCTCGTCTTTTTCAAAGACGAGTTTGATTTTGTGTTTGGAGAGCGGAGTTACCTTTAAAGGGGCGTATCCGCCCTGTCGGAAGTTAACTGTTTTGCTAATTTGTGTAAGTAACTGTTCTGCTGTGTTGAGACCCTCTCCGGACACGATGATGGAAGGCCCTGCAGGGGGTTTGGGCGTGGCGGCGGCCTTAGCGTAGGATTGATGAGTCTTATGCGGGTCCGCCGACACTGGTTGTATCTCCGGCGGCGCGGGTTTAGGGGATGCCTTAATAACCCTGGTGTGTTCCTGCAAGGCCTTATTCGATTCATCGAGTAACCGAGAGTGGGCCTCGAGT